>NC_092706.1:13164961-13169961 GCF_964275005.1 Diadema setosum
ATAACTCTTGTATACATATTGCCTGTAACAGAAAGCTGCTGAATATTGCTCAGGACTTAATATAGATATTTTATGTGAAATATCACCATACAATATCATGAACTTCCATGATGAAATGTTGTATTTACTAACACGTTATTTCTCGGGTAACCAGCAATTCAATTAAATTGAAATCTTATCAATGGTATGTCCATTTGCTATATGGACTTTCAGGCGTTCCAGTGAAGAAAGTGGCGAGTTTTCACTCACAGAAAAGGAAACCCAACAAAGCAGTCTTTTAATGTGTATAGAGCAGAAATCCTATGTGAACTACAAACATAGCTCATACAAACTGATACATACACATATAAACACACACGCACACACACGCACGCACACACACACACACACACCGTGGTGGTCTGTGATGGGTACCGATCGACTATCCAACGAAGATTGTGTTTGAGAAAGGACTTACGCAGTTTAAGTGAGGACGTCCCCCAGTGTGATATAATAAGTGCTTACACTTTGGTGTCAAATTTCCCAATGTCCGTTTCACGCTGGTTCTCCTGCTTCCGCTATGAATGTCTAACCTCACCCTGTAACGTCAACATCTCTATACAAGTTAATGATAACTAACTGATAGTTGAATAATATGTAGCATTGTTTGTCCTTCAGCATTGGAATAATAATGATAATATTCTCACTTGAGGGCGAATATCATAATATATGTCTTATCTTCGCACTTGATAAATTATTTTTTTTATTTCTCTTTTCTAGTCACGTTATGGAGTTTAGTCTTCAATCGTTCTTTCTTTGTTTTCTTTTTTTCTCATTCAATTATTTCAGCCCTATTGTGAAGGGGAGGAAGAATCTTCTCCCGTTTGATACCTGCATCATATAGAAGGAGCATTGATTTTGATCCGTAAAACGATGTGATGATGTGTGTATGTGTGTGTGTGTGTGTTTGTGTGCAAAACGTGCATGGTATGTTTTGCCAAAAAAAAAAAGAAGTTATTTTAATATGTTTTAAAAATATGATTCAGCAGCACAAGTGTTAGTGTTATGAAGCAGATTTTGATTACTTTGATTGGATTGATCAAGAAATGTTTTTTTTTTCAGAGATTTATGAGTATAATATCACTTTTATGTACGTGGTTTGATTTTCAAAACACACACACACACACACACACACACACACACCAAAACCCACCCCAAAGACAAATACATTGTAGTGTATTGTGTGTTTAAAAAAGAGGGATGCGATTCAGCAGCACAAGTGAGAAGAACAGCCGCTTATTCTTGTTCGAATTATTTTCATTGTGAAAAAAAAACCCAGATTAAATGAAGTTTATACAAAGAACATCATTAAAAAAATTATGTGTTTGTGTGTGTGTGTGTGTGTGTGTGTGTGTGTGTACATGTGCGATGTTTACTGCTTTTCCCAGTACATGATAAAAATCATATGAAAAGACCACGTGCTGCAAGCGATCTGGTGAATCCTTTGTTACTGGGCTTTTTTGAATTAGATGATAAAGAGGGAATTCTTCATTTTCTGAATAATCCGAACTTTTGAAATCTTATTTTCGTTTTCTTTGAGCTGGGGGTAGAAATGTGCTTCTTAACTGAAGTAAAAAAAAAAGAAAAAAAAAAGAAATCGTTGAACATGAGAATTAAAGCAAGATATTGCCTAGAATAAAACGCGAACGATGTTATGTCCCCATTGATTTTGCGATTGCATTGTATTCATTCGCTGTTGTTTTTGATTTGATAGGTCTATAGCTTGTTTTTTAATATGCATATCACACAGACAATTTATGTCAGGAATATTATTATGATTACACTTCTAATGAGTATAGTGCCATACATTTATTTAAGCATAGATGAATGTAACATACTTTATTCTATTTTGCACACTTTGTGTATTCTTCATGGAACATGTTACACTTTGTTTATGGAAAAGTATGTTTGTGCTTAAAAATGCGTTAATTTTAAAAAGACTAAGTCAAATTTGTCATACATTTATTTAAATAGATGCATGTATCATTGTTTATTCTATTTTGTACACTTTATGTATTCTTCATGGAGAAAATTGCAAAAGTACTTGAAATTGAAGTTGGAATACGTGCTTGTGTGTGTGTGCGTGTGTGTGTTTCTGTGTGTATGTGGGTGGGTGGGTGAGGTCGTGGGCCTATAAGTTTTCCCTGGCCTTGTCCACTTCGGTTTAGGGGGCAAACGGTTCTTCTCGTCATTCATATTTGTTTTATCCTTTTCATTTGTTACCTTTTTGCTGGTCTGTTGCTGCATTTCTTGGTTTTTTTAGTGCTTCACCAGCGAGCGAGTCAAGCACCACACCGCGGAGATTCGGCCCAACGTGCATCCAGCCGAGTGTTTATGTGTGTCACTTTTGTTACCCAACTACCGCGTGTACCGGTACCATGTCAACGCACAACATTCTGCGGCGGACGTTTTGTGTGCGAGCGCACAGCGAACAATAGCCGGCTATCGACTCATCTCTCTCGTACCGGGGGCTCAAGAAGTGGAAGGGTTTATGGCGTTCACCTCATCCCTATTGAATACAATACTCGAAAACGCATTCTGGCACGTTACCCTGCACAGCTCACTCGTATTCTACCGTGCTATTCACCAGTGGTGTTTTTCTTGATCTTTCTCTGTTCTATTTCCATTCGATGGACATACTTCATCGTAGTCAGACAAGTTTCATCATGGACCACTAGACATACATGCCTTGTCCTGAAGTTGTTTCTTCGTTGTATACACATCGAATTAGCTGTCTTCTTCAAGCTTAGAGCATTTCGACCAAGGCACAACATAAGGTATGTAGGGTAATATCTACCATTTTCCTTTTACGACCCTGTTACATCCGACTATAATTATAACAGGGGAGAAGGATATCATTTACAAATATAATGCATTTGCTTAATGGTCACAATGTATGGCGTTTTGGTTTTTGAAATACAATTGTACTTCTGGAAAGTGTAATGTCGCTCGCTGTGAATCTAAAACTAACTAACTGCCAAAAATATTCTGATACAAGGACGAGGAAAAGATTCAATAATCGATTGAGGATGTGTAAAATCGAAGAACACAATGATCTGAAAAGTAGGGGACCTCTTGAGGTATTTTAACTGTACATGACCCCAAGGGCAAGTACCTCAGCAATCGAATTCTTTCAATTATTATTTCTTTCATTAAGAATGCACCTTTACATACATGATATAGTTCGCTTTTTTATGATGATAAACACGTTTCTAAAGCCCGCAACAATGATGGATTATGTATTGTGCTTGCTGGTAAAATGCTTGTGGGAGCTCTGAGGTGCAGTGGACACAGTTGTATATACACAAGTAAATCATTGAACATAAAATGTTGATTATGAACCATCCTGGTAGGTTAATCCTTGTACAAGATGTATTTATACCCACACTTAAATGTCCCCCTTGGCACAGGTGTATAGAAATGGGTGCCTGGTAATGCTGTGGCAATAATAACGGCAGAGTCCCCTGAGAGAAAGCAACGCTGAAACACTGAAAAAGATTGCCATGGATAAATAAGTTTATGCTTTATAAAGTGATATCTCGATCATAATCATTTACATCATATTTCTTTTTCACGTTGCACTCTCCTTACGACATTGTATGCGGAATTATAAATGTATTTCCACTCAAAAGCAATAATGATTGACTAAACAGCCTTTATGTGTCTTTCACTACCCAGTATATTTGTTTGATCTTCTCTTCCTTTTACTAATTACTTATTCCATTTGCAAAATTTTCTTGAATCAGATATTGGTGATCTTGATTATCAATGTAAAAAATCTGGCACAGAGATATACCTACTATTATGTTCTCATTTTTCCATCAATTTATATCATGTCAATTTGTATTACATCAATTTGTATTATGTATCACCTTATGTTCGATGGGAAAAAAGTAAATGAATTCAAAAAGATCCACAAAGTAACAGTTTGCTTCAGTGACTTTTGCGGCATGCGCTATTACACACACATACACACACACACACACACACACACACACATACAAACGTTTTTAACCCCTATGAAATCGAAGTCATATTACGCCTTCATGGTTCATACATGATTATGTATAGCCAGACAATCAGCCATATTTCACGTGTATTCAAATTTCTGGATATTTTCTTCAGAGGACATATTATTTGCAACAAAACTTTCCATCAATCTAGTATATAGGCCTACTCAATGTACATGTTTTTCAATACTTGAAATTCGCTTTACATCGTGCCGTACTTCTGCTACGTTGGGCAAGTCTCAGGCAAGCTTACTGTTTGTCGGCAAATCTTTTCCTGTTCAAAAGACGTGCATAAAAGTTGAATTCATATAGTAGATTGGCCTAGCGAGCTATGGGGCAGAGTCAGCCCCCATGCAGAGTTTTTGAGTCATTTTTCATGTTGACTTCACGCGTTGCGAGCATGCTTTGATAAAGTTCATTCATTGCCGTACATTGCGCCATACAATTAAGAAAAGCTATAATATTGACACAATTGAGCTTCACGCTTTGCCGCACTCTTTCAGAGCTTTAATTCACAGCAGAGATGGAAGAAACCTTGCGTAGAAATACACTTTTTTTTTATAATACAAAGAATGCTCCAAGATAAGATCGAACAATATGAATTGAAAAAAGATAACTCTTTCAACCAGCGTCGTATGAGATGGTAGATAAGGCAGCACCTTTGGAAAAAGAGATAAGGAGATAGGAAGATAAATACTAGTAGAAGATTTTTATTTCTGTTGTGAATACACAGCACACATCTGTATGTTTAAAAATCATGTTAAAGTTCTTATGTGTATTAGAAACGCTTAGATCATACACTCCTATACATATTAATTCAGTGCGTCATGCTATCATATACACTTTATGGGCCTATTTGGTGATGAGTTTTAAAATAGAAAAGATGTTTACCACAAAGTTAGCCAGAAACGTGATTATACCTCCCACAAGCCGGACTTTATCCTATATATA